>NW_024609668.1:282500-298618 GCF_018296145.1 Oncorhynchus tshawytscha
CAGTTACAGCTGTAGAGATCCTACAGGATAGAGACGGAGCATAGACCTCAGTCCTTCAGTTACAGCTGTAGAGATCCTACAGGATAGAGACGGAGCATAGACCTGCCTTCAGTCCTTCAGTTACAGCTGTAGAGATCCTACAGGATAGAGACGGAGCATAGACCTGCCTTCAGTCCTTCAGTTACAGCTGTAGAGATCCTACAGGATAGAGACGGAGCATAGACCTGCCTTCAGTCCTTCAGTTACAGCTGTAGAGATCCTACAGGATAGAGACGGAACATAGACCTGCCTTCAGTCCTTCAGTTACAGCTGTAGAGATCCTACAGGATAGAGACAGAGCATAGACCTGCCTTCAGTCCTTCAGTTACAGCTGTAGAGATCCTACAGGATAGAGACGGAGCATAGACCTGCCTTCAGTCCTTCAGTTACAGCTGTAGAGATCCTACAGGATAGAGACCATAGACCTTCCTTCAGTTACAGCTGTAGAGATCCTACAGGATAGAGACGGAGCATAGACCTGCCTTCAGTCCTTCAGTTACAGCTGTAGAGATCCTACAGGATAGAGACGGAGCATAGACCTGCCTTCAGTCCTTCAGTTACAGCTGTAGAGATCCTACAGGATAGAGACGGAGCATAGACCTGCCTTCAGTCCTTCAGTTACAGCTGTAGAGATCCTACAGGATAGAGATCCTAGACCTGCCTTCAGTCCTTCAGTTACAGCTGTAGAGATACAGGATAGAGACGGAACATAGACCTGCCTTCAGTCCTTCAGTTACAGCTGTAGAGATCCTACAGGATAGAGACGGAGCATAGACCTGCCTTCAGTCCCAGTTACAGCTGTAGAGATCCTACAGGATCAGTCCTTCAGTTACAGCTGTAGAGATCCTACAGGATAGAGACGGAGCATAGACCTGCCTTCAGTCCTTCAGTTACAGCTGTAGAGATCCTACAGGATAGAGACGGAGCATAGACCTGCCTTCAGTCCTTCAGTTACAGCTGTAGAGATCCTACAGGATAGAGACGGAGCATAGACCTGCCTTCAGTCCTTCAGTTACAGCTGTAGAGATCCTACAGGATAGAGACGGAGCATAGACCTGCCTTCAGTCCTTCAGTTACAGCTGTAGAGATCCTACAGGATAGAGACGAACATAGACCTGCCTTCAGTCCTTCAGTTACAGCTAGAGCCTAGAGACGGAGCATAGACCTCCTTCAGTCCTTCAGTTACAGCTGTAGAGATCCTACAGGATAGAGACGGAGCATAGACCTGCCTTCAGTCCTTCAGTTACAGCTGTAGAGATCCTACAGGATAGAGACGGAGCATAGACCTGCCTTCAGTCCTTCAGTTACAGCTGTAGAGATCCTACAGGATAGAGACGGAGCATAGACCTGCCTTCAGTCCTTCAGTTACAGCTGTAGAGATCCTACAGGATAGAGACGGAGCATAGACCTGCCTTCAGTCCTTCAGTTACAGCTGTAGAGATCCTACAGGATAGAGACGGAGCATAGACCTGCCTTCAGTCCTTCAGTTACAGCTGTAGAGATCCTACAGGATAGAGACGGAGCATAGACCTGCCTTCAGTCCTTCAGTTACAGCTGTAGAGATCCTACAGGATAGAGACGGAGCATAGACCTGCCTTCAGTCCTTCAGTTACAGCTGTAGAGCCTAGAGACGGAGCATAGACCTGCCTTCAGTCCTTCAGTTACAGCTGTAGAGATCCTACAGGATAGAGACGGAGCATAGACCTGCCTTCAGTCCTTCAGTTACAGCTGTAGAGATCCTACAGGATAGAGACGGAGCATAGACCTGCCTTCAGTCCTTCAGTTACAGCTGTAGAGAGATCCTACAGGATAGAGACAGAGCATAGACCTTCCTTCAGTTACAGCTGTAGAGATCCTACAGGATAGAGACGGAGCATAGACCTGCCTTCAGTCCTTCAGTTACAGCTGTAGAGATCCTACAGGATAGAGACGGAGCATAGACCTGCCTTCAGTCCTTCAGTTACAGCTGTAGAGATCCTACAGGATAGAGACGCATAGAGCATAGACCTGCCTTCAGTCCTTCAGTTACAGCTGTAGAGATCCTACAGGATAGAGACGGAGCATAGACCTGCCTTCAGTCCTTCAGTTACAGCTTAGAGACAGCAGGATAGAGACGGAGCATAGAGCCTTCAGTCCTTCAGTTACAGCTGTAGAGATCCTACAGGATAGAGACGGAGCATAGACCTGCCTTCAGTCCTTCAGTTACAGCTGTAGAGATCCTACAGGATAGAGACGGAGCATAGAGCCTTCAGTCCTTCAGTTACAGCTGTAGAGCCCTAGTTACTGGAATCACAGCCCTAGTTACTGGAATCACAGCCCTAGTTACTGGAATCACAGCCCTTGTTACTGGAATCACAGCCCTAGTTACTGGAATCATAGCCCTAGTTACTGGAATCACAGCCCTAGTTACTGGAATCACAGCCCTAGTTACTGGAATCACAGCCCTAGTTACTGGAATCACAGCCCTTGTTACTGGAATCACAGCCCTAGTTACTGGAATCATAGCCCTAGTTACTGGAATCACAGCCCTAGTTACTGGAATCATAGAATCATAGGCCTAGTTACTGGAATCATAGCCCTAGTTACTGGACCTCCAAGTGTTATTATATTGTCAAATGATCAAGAAGAAAACTTGTTATTGTATCTCTTGATAATATCAATCCAAGAGACTCCCACACCAGAGGGTTGAATTAAGGACTTGGCTCCAGATATGGACACACTTTTGTACCCTTTTCACACGGCCACACCAAACTGAGCTGAACTATATTTTATTTTCATTGTCTTTCATGGTCCTTTTCAGCACTGTTCCAGGAACTGTAGTGGATGTGTAATCAGGTCAGCTCAGCTTGGTTTGGCTTGGTGATCCATATGGGTGTGTTTCCTGTGTGTTAGGCCTACAGCAGGTCAGATGGGGACATATTGAAGGAAGAGTCCCTAGCGACCAGGAGAGGAGACAGGTCAATATTGTCTCTGTTTGATGGGACATGCAATAGTCACTATCTTGATAGATTCATTGATTCCTTCAGCAAGCAATGGTGGTATGCCTGTGGGTGGATGGGATATGGGGAGCAGTTTTCCAATGACCATGGAGAGATTTGATATGTTTATTCACGTGCGTGTGCATGTGTGTGTTTGTGTGCGTTAGTGTGTGTGCCAACGTGCGTGTCTGCATGTATGTGCGTGTATGGTTGGGTTGGGAGACAGCAGGTACCACCTTGACCTTCAGCAGGTCTCCTCCACCTCTGGTTTGACCATCCACACTCCCAACTCCTGCTAGTCACCACTGCCTGCAGCTCATCAATCCTCAGTGTCATCGTTACCACACTCCTGGCCATTGACATAATAACCATGACGTGAAGACGTGAAAATTATGAATGGGCTTTTCCGGTCAGGAAGCAGTGGTTGAGGTCAGAGACACTCCACACTCTTTCATCTCCACATCCATTTTTCACTTTCTTCCCTCTGCCATGGTTCTCTCTTTCTTTTCAACTCTCTCTCCCTCTCTCCCTCTCCATGTCTCTCTCTCCCTCTCCATGTCTCTCTCTCTATCCATGTCTCTCTCCCCCTCCATGTCTCTCTCTCCCTCTCCATGTCTCTCTCTCTCCCTCTCCATGTCTCTCTCTCTCTCCCTCTCCATGTCTCTCTCTCTCTCCCTCTCCATGTCTCTCTCTCTCTCCCTCTCCATGTCTCTCTCTCTCCCTCTCCATGTCTCTCTCTCTCTCCCTCTCCTCTCCATGTCTCTCTCTCCCTCTCCATGTCTCTCTCTCTCTCTCCCTATCCATGACTCTCTCTCCCTATCCATGTCTATCTCTCTCCCTCTCCATGTCTCTCTCTCCCTCTCCATGTCTCTCTCTCTCCCTCTCCATGTCTCTCTCTCCCTCTCCATGTCTCTCTCTCTCCCTCTCTCTCCCTCTCCATGTCTCTCTCTCTCTCCCTCTCCATGTCTCTCTGTCTCCCTCTCTCTCCCCCTCTGGGTTAGGGAGGGTTTGGCCGGTAGGGAAATCCTTGTCTCATTGCACACTAGCGACTCCTGTGGCAGGTCAGGGGCAGTGCACGCTAACCAGGTCGCCAGGTGCACGGTGTTTCCTCCGACATATTGGTGCGGCTGGCTTCTGGGTTGGATGGGCGCTGTGTTAAGAAGCAGTACGGCTTGGTTGGGTTGTGTTTCGGAGGACGCATGGCTTTCGACCTTCATCTCTCCCGAGCCCGTACGGGAGTTGTAGCAATGAGACTAGATAGTAACTACTAACAATTGGATACCACTATATTGGGGAGAAAAGGGGGTAAAAAGTAAAAAATGCAGTATGCATCATATCCCCCTCCATGATTATATTGTTAGAATGCAGTATGCTTCATATCCCCCTCCCTCCAGGAATCTAGTTAGAATGCAGTATGCATCCCCTCCATGATTCTATAGTTAGAATTATTTAACTCAATGATTCAAACTGGAAATGATATATATAGTTTATCCATCCCCTCTGCATTTATTGTTAGAATGCCTCATATCCCCTCACCTCCATGATTCTATTTTAACAAGATTCTAATCTGAAAACAAGACTCACCTCCATGATTTTATCAGAATGTCTCATATCCCCTCACCTCCATGGTGGAAAGACCCTGGATCATTGTTCCCCTAACTTCCATGATTCTATATAGAATGCCTGCCCCTCACCCCATGATTCGGAAAAGCTGACCATGACTCCATTTTGTTGATCCCTCACCTACAGACAGAAACTAAAACAAGAAGCCTCCCCCTGAGGTCCATGATTCTATAGCTGGAATGCAATATGCTGATATCCCCACACTCCAAGACTGATTCTATAGTTGGAATGGGAGATGTTCACCTCCATGATTCTATATTTAGAATGCCTCATATCCCCCCCTCCATGATTCAACATTAGAATGCGCTGATATCCCCTCACCTCCATGATTCATTAGAATGCAGTATGTGCGTTCCATGAAGATGAATGAAATATCCCTCATATCCCCTCACCTCCATGATTCTATAAGAATGCCCTAACCAGAAACCTCCATTGATTCTACAGTTAGAATGAAACTATGCCTCGATATCCCCTCACTCCATGATTTAATCAGGGCAAGGTGTCTCCCCTCACCTCCATGATTCTGAAGTTACAAACATCCCCTCACCTCCATGCAGCTATTCCCTCACCTCCATGATTCTATCAAACAATGCATGATTCTATAGTTAGAATGCAATATGCCTCATATCCGCTCACCTCCAGATTCAAAGTAGAAGAATCTCAATTCAAACGGCTCAGACACAAGAGGTATGTGGCATGGGTCTACAGTCAATCACGGACTACAGGAAGAAACCCAGCCCAGTCACGGACCAGGATGTCTTGCTCCCAGGCAGACTAAATAACTTTTTGCCCGCTTTGAGGACAATACAGTGCCACTGACACGGCCTGCAACGGAAACATGCGGTCTCTCCTTCACTGCAGCCGAAGTGAGTAAGACATTTAAACGTGTTAACCCTCGCAAGGCTGCAGGCCCAGACGGCATCCCCAGCCGCGCCCTCAGAGCATGCGCAGACCAGCTGGCCGGTGTGTTTACGGACATATTCAATCAATCCCTATACCAGTCTGCTGTTCCCACATGCTTCAAGAGGGCCACCATTGTTCCTGTTCCCAAGAAAGCTAAGGTAACTGAGCTAAACGACTACCGCCCGTAGCACTCACATCCGTCATCATGAAGTGCTTTGAGAGACTAGTCAAGGACCATATCACCTCCACCCTACCTGACACCCTTGACCCACTCCAATTTGCTTACCGCCCAAATAGGTCCACAGACGATGCAATCTCAACCACACTGCACACTGCCCTAACCCATCTGGACAAGAGGAATACCTATGTGAGAATGCTGTTCATCGACTACAGCTCGGCATTCAACACCATAGTACCCTCCAAGCTCGTCATCAAGCTCGAGACCCTGGGTCTCGACCCCGCCCTGTGCAACTGGGTACTGGACTTCCTGACGGGCCGCCCCCAGGTGGTGAGGGTAGGCAACAACATCTCCTCCCCGCTGATCCTCAACACTGGGGCCCCACAAGGGTGCGTTCTGAGCCCTCTCCTGTACTCCCTGTTCACCCACGACTGCGTGGCCATGCACGCCTCCAACTCAATCATCAAGTTTGCGGACGATACAACAGTGGTAGGCTTGATTACCAACAACGACGAGACGGCCTACAGGGAGGAGGTGAGGGCCCTCGGAGTGTGGTGTCAGGAAAATAACCTCACACTCAACGTCAACAAAACTAAGGAGATGATTGTGGACTTCAGGAAACAGCAGAGGGAACACCCCCATCCACATCGATGGAACAGTAGTGGAGAGGGTAGCAAGTTTTAAGTTCCTCGGCATACACATCACAGACAAACTGAATTGGTCCACTCACACAGACAGCATCGTGAGGAAGGCGCAGCAGCGCCTCTTCAACCTCAGGAGGCTGAAGAAATTCGGCTTGTCACCAAAAGCACTCACAAACTTCTACAGATGCACAATCGAGAGCATCCTGGCGGGCTGTATCACCGCCTGGTATGGCAACTGCACCGCCCTCAACCGCAAGGCTCTCCAGAGGGTAGTGAGGTCTGCACAACGCATCACCGGGGCAAACTACCTGCCCTCCAGGACACCTACACCACCCGATGCTACAGGAAGGCCATAAAGATCATCAAGGACATCAACCACCCGAGCCACTGCCTGTTCACCCCGCTGTCATCCAGAAGGCGAGGTCAGTACAGGTGCATGAAAGCTGGGACCGAGAGACTGAAAAACAGCTTCTATCTCAAGGCCATCAGACTGTTAAACAGCCACCACTAACATTGAGTGGCTACTGCCAACACACTGTCAATGACACTGACTCTACTCCAGCCACTTTAATCATGGGAATTGATGGGAAATGATGTAAATATATCACTAGCCACTTTAAACAATGCTACCTTATATAATGTTACTTACCCTACATTATTCATCTCATATGCATACGTAGATACTGTACTCTATATCATCGACTGCATCCTTATGTAATACATGTATCACTAGCCACTTTAACTATGCCACTTGGTTTACATACTTATCTCATATGTATATACTGTACTCGATATCATCTACTGTATCTTGCCTATGCTGCTCTGTACCATCACTCATTCATATATCCTTATGTACATATTCTTTATCCCCTTACACTGTGTATAAGACAGTAGTTTTTTTTGGAATTGTTAGTTAGATTACTTGTTTTTTATTACTGCATTGTCGGAACTAGAAGCACAAGCATTTCGCTACACTCGCATTAACATCTGCTAACCATGTGTATGTGACAAATAAAATTTGATTTGATTTTATGATTTGATTTTGATGCCCCCCTCCCTCCAGGAATCTAGTTAGAATGCAGTATGCATCCCCTCCATGATTCTATAGTTAGAATGCAGTATGCATCCCCTCCATGATTCTATAGTTAGAATGCCTCATATCCCCTCACCTCAATGATTCTATATTTAGAATGCCTCATATCCCCCTCCCCTCCATGATTATATAGTTAGAATGCAGTATGCATCCCCTCCATGATTCTATAGTTAGAATGCCTCATATCCCCTCACCTCCATGATTCTATATTTAGAATGCCTCATATCCCCCTCCTCTCCATGATTCTATAGTTAGAATGCAATATGCCTCATATCCCCTCACCTCCATGATTCTATAGTTAGAATGCCTCATATCCCCTCACCTCCATGATTCTACAGTTAGAATGCAATATGCCTCATATCCCCTCACCTCCATGATTCTATAGCTACAATGCCTCACATCCCCTCACCTCCATGATTCTAAAGTTATAATGCAGTATGCCTCATATCCCCTCACCTCCATGATTCTATAGTTAGAATGCCTCATATCCCCTCACCTCCATGATTCTATAGCTACAATGCCTCATATCCCCTGACCTCCATGATTCTAAAGTTATAATGCAGTATGCCTCATATCCCCTCACCTCCATGATTCTATAGTTAGAATGCAATATGCCTCATATCCCCTCACCTCCATGATTCTATATTTAGAATGCCTCATATCCCCCTCACCTCCATGATTCTATAGTTAGAATGCCTCATATCCCCCTCACCTCCATGATTCTAAAGTTATAATGCAGTATGCCTCATATCCCCTCACCTCCATGATTCTATAGTTAGAATGAAATATGCCTCATATCCCCTCACCTCCATGATTCTATAGTTAGAATGTCTCATATCCCCTCACCTCCATGATTCTATAGTTAGAATGCAATATGCCTCATATCCCCTCACCTCCATGATTCTATAGTTGGAATGCAATATGCCTCATATCCCCTCACCTCCATGATTCTATAGTTAGAATGCCTCATATCCCCTCACCTCCATGATTCTATAGTTAGAATGCCTCATATCCCCTCACCTCCATGATTCTATAGTTAGAATGCCCCATATCCCCCTCACCTTCATGATTCTATAGTTAGAATGCAATATGCCTCATATCCCCTCACCTCCATGATTCTATAGATAGAATGCAATAGGCATTCCCCCACCTCCATGATTCTATCAAACAAGCTATATCCCGCCATGATTCTACAGAGATGCAAATGCCTCATATCTCATGATTCAACGGCCATGATTCTAGAGCCATGTTTAGGGAAACAGTCAATCCCCTCGGACTCCAGGAAGAAACCCATAGCCCCTCACATGACCAGGATGCCTTGTTCCCAGGCAGACTAAATAGAACATTTGCCCTCACCTTTGAGGACAATACAGTGCCACTGATTCTATAGTTGCAACGAAAACATGCGGTCTGCCTCATATCCTCACCTCCATGATTCTATAGACATTTAAATATGTAACCCCTCAAGGCTGCAGGCCCAGATTCGAATGCATCCCCAGCCGCTCCCTCATGATTCTATGCGCATGACCAGCTGGCCGGGGTGTTTACGGACATTCAACCATATCCCTCATACCATGATTCTGCTGTTCCCACATGCTTCAAGAGGGCCACCATTGTTCCTGTTCCCAAGAAAGCTAAGGTATATCCCCTCACCTCCATGATTCGAGTTAGAATGCAATATGCCCCATAGCCCTCACATCCATGATTCTATCATGAAGTTTTGAGATGACTAGTCAATGCCCATATCCCCTCACCTCCATGATTCTGACACCCTTGACCCACCTCCATGATTCTTGCTTACCGCCTCAATCCCCTCACCTCCATGATTCTATAGTTAGAATGCAATCTCATATCCCCCACACTGATTCACACTGCCCTAACCCATCTGATTCAAGAGGAATACCTCCATGTGAGAATGCTGTCCCCTCACCTCCATGATTCTACAGTTAGAATGCATTCAACACCATTAGTCCCCTCACCTCCATGATTCTATAGTTAGAGACCCTGCCTCATATCCCCTCACCTCCATGATTCAACTGGGTACTGGACTTCCTGATATCCCCTCACCCCATGATTCTATAGTTAGGAATGCAACATCCCTCACCTCCATATTCTATAGCTGATCCTCAACACCTCCATGATTCTATAGTTAGGTGCATGATTTCTGAGCCCATATCCCCTCACCTCCATGATTCTATACGAATGCAATATGCCTCATATCCCCTCACAACTCAATCATTCTATAGTTAGAACAATACACATACCCTCACCTCCATGATTCTATAGTTAGAATGCGATACGGCCTCACCTCCATGGGAAGGAGGTCACCTCACCTCCATGATTCTGGTAGTCAGGAAAATATGCCTCATACACTCACCTCCATGATTCTAAAACTAAGGAGATGATTGTGGACTTCCATGATTCTAACAGCAGATGGAATGCCTCATATCCCCTCACCTCCATGATTCTAGTAGTGGAGAGGGTAGCAAGTAGAATTTCATATCCCCTCACCTCCATGATTCAAACTGAATGCCTCATATCCACTCACCTCCATGATTCTATAGTTAGAATGAATGCCTCATAGCCCCTCACCTCCATGATTCTGAAGTTAGAATGCGGCTTGTCACCAATCCCCTAGCACTCCAAACTTCAACAGATTCTATAGTTCGAGATGCATCCTGCTATAGGGCTCATATCCCTCACCTCCATGATTCTATAGGAATGCATATGCCTCAACCTCCCGTTAGAAGGCTCTCCATGATTCTATAGTTAGAATGCCTCATATCCCCTCACCTCCATGATTCTATAGTTAGGACATGCCTCATATCCCCTCACCCATGATGCTACAGGAAGGCCATAAAGATCATCAAGGACATCAACCACCCGAGCCACTGCCTGTTCCCTCCCTCCATGATTCATCCAGAATGCTCATATCCCCTCATATCCATGATTCCAGGTGCACCTCAATGATTCTATAGAGACTGAAAAACAGCTTCTATCCCCTCACCTCCATGATTCTAGTTAAATGCCACCACTAACATTGAAGTCATATCCCCTACTCCATGATTCACACTGTCAATGACAGTTAGAATGACTCTATCCCTCACCTCCAGCCACTTTAATCATGGGAATTGATGGGAAATGATGTAAATATATCACTAGCCACTTTAAACAATGCTACCTTATATAATGTTACTTACCCTACATTATTCATCTCCATGATTCTATAGTTAGAATGCTGTACTCATATCCTCACCTCCATGATTCTATAGTTAGAATGTATCACTAGCCACTTTAACTATGCCATGATTTACATAATCATCTCATATGCCTATATCCCCTCACCTCCATGATTCATCTACTGTATCTTGCCTAGAATGCTGCCTCATATACCATCACCATTCATGATTCTATAGTTAGATATTCTTTATCCCCCCTTACACTCCAATATGTATAAGACAGTAGTTTTTTTTTGGAATTGTTAGTTAGATTACTTCCCCTCATTACTCCATGATTCTATAGTTAGAATGCACAAGCATATCCCCTCACTCCATGAACATAGCTAAATGTGTATGTGACCCCTCACCTCCATGATTCTATTAGATTTGATTTGATATGCCTCATATCCCCTCACCTCCATGATTCTATAGTTAGATCATGCCTCATATCCCCTCACCTCCATGATTCTATAGTTAGAATGCCTCATATCCCCTCACCTCCATGATTCTACAGTTAGAGTTAGAATGCAATATGCCTCATATCCCCTCACCTCCATGATTCTATAGTTGGAATGCAAATGCCTCATATCCCCTCACCTCCATGATTCTATAGTTAGAATGCAATATGCCTCATATCCCCTCACCTCCATGATTCTATAGTTAGAATGCCTCATATCCCCTCACCTCCATGATTCTATAGTTAGAATGCCTCATATCCCCTCACCTCCATGATTCTATAGTTAGAATGCAATATGCCTCATATCCCCTCACCTCCATGATTCTATAGTTGGAATGCAAATGCCTCATATCCCCTCACCTCATATCCCCTCACCCCTCACCTCCATGATTCTATAGTTGGAATGCAATATGCCTCATATCCCCTCACCTCCATGATTCTATAGTTAGAATGCCTCATATCCCCTCACCTCCATGATTCTAGTTAGAATGCAATATGCCTCATATCCCCTCACCTCCATGATTCTATAGTTGGAATGCAATATGCCTCATATCCCCTCACCTCCATGATTCTATAGTTGGAATGCATATGCCTCATATCCCTCACCTCCATGATTCTATAGTTAGAATGCCTCATATCCCCTCACCTCCATGATTCTACAGTTAGAATGCAATATGCCTCATATCCCTCACCTCCATGATTCTATAGTTAGAATGAAATATGCCTCATATCCCCTCACCTCCATGATTCTATAGTTAGAATGCCTCATATCCCCTCACCTCCATGATTCTATAGTTATAATGCAGTATGCCTCATATCCCCTCACCTCCATGATTCTATAGTTAGAATGCCTCATATCCCCTCACCTCCATGATTCTATAGTTAGAATGCCTCATATCCCCTCACCTCCATGATTCTATAGTTAGAATGCCCTCATATCCCCTCACCTCCATGATTCTCCAGTTGATTCTATAGTTATGATTCTATAGTTAGAATGCCTCATATCCCCTCACCTCCATGATTCTATAGTTAGAATGCAATATGCCTCATATCCCCTCACCTCCATGATTCTATATTTAGAATGCCTCATATCCCCCTCACCTCCATGATTCTATAGTTAGAATGCCTCATATCTCCCTCACCTCCATGATTCTAAAGTTATAATGCAGTATGCCTCATATCCCCTCACCTCCATGATTCTATAGTTAGAATGAAATATGCCTCATATCCCCTCACCTCCATGATTCTATAGTTAGAATGCCTCATATCCCCCCCTCACCTCCATGATTCTATAGTTAGAATGCCATATGCCTCATATCCCCTCACCTCCATGATTCTATAGTTAGAATGCAATATGCCTCATATCCCCTCACCTCCATGATTCTATAGAATGCAATATGCCTCATATCCCCTCACCTCCATGATTCTATAGTTAGAATGCCTCATATCCCCTCACCTCCATGATTCTATAGTTAGAATGCAATATGCCTCATATCCCCTCACCTCCATGATTCTATAGTTAGAATGCAATATGCCTCATATCCCCTCACCTCCATGATTCTATAGTTAGAATGCAATATGCCTCATATCCCCTCACCTCCATGATTCTATAGTTAGAATGCCTCATATCCCCTCACCTCCATGATTCTATAGTTAGATATGCCTCATATCCCCTCACCTCCATGATTCTATAGTTAGAATGCCCCATATCCCCTCACCTCCATGATTCTATAGTTGGAATGCAATATGCCTCATATCCCCTCACCTCCATGATTCTATAGTTGGAATGCAATATGCCTCATATCCCCTCACCTCCATGATTCTATAGTTAGAATGCCTCATATCCCCTCACCTCCATGATTCTACAGTTAGAATGCAATATCCCTCATATCC
The DNA here is from genome assembly GCF_018296145.1 of Oncorhynchus tshawytscha. NCBI lineage: Eukaryota > Metazoa > Chordata > Actinopteri > Salmoniformes > Salmonidae > Oncorhynchus > Oncorhynchus tshawytscha. The sequence goes on from NW_024609668.1 coordinate 295,527, forward strand.
CCTCACCTCCATGATTCTATAGTTGGAATGCAATATGCCTCATATCCCCTCACCTCCATGATTCTATAGTTGGAATGCAATATGCCTCATATCCCCTCACCTCCATGATTCTATAGTTAGAATGCCTCATATCCCCTCACCTCCATGATTCTACAGTTAGAATGCAATATGCCTCATATCCCCTCACCTCCATGATTCTATAGTTAGAATGAAATTGCCTCATATCCCCTCACCTCCATGATTCTATAGTTACAATGCCTCATATCCCCTCACCTCCATGATTCTAAAGTTAAATGCCTCATATCCCCTCACCTCCATGATTCTATAGTTAGAATGCATATCCCCTCACCTCCATGATTCTATAGTTAGAATGCCTCATATCCCCTCACCTCCATGATTCTATAGTTAGAATGCCTCATATCCCCTCACCTCCATGATTCTATAGTTAGAATGCCTCATATCCCCTCACCTCCATGATTCTATAGTTAGAATGCCTCATATCCCTCACCTCCATGATTCTATAGTTAGAATGCCCTCATACCTCCATGATTCTATAGTTAGAATGCAATATGCCTCATATCCCCTCACCTCCATGATTCTATAGTTAGAATGCAATATGCCTCATATCCCCTCACCTCCATGATTGTAAAGTTATAATGCAGTATGCCTCATATCCCCTCACCTCCATGATTCTATAGTTAGAATGCCTCATATCCCCCTCACCTCCATGATTCTAAAGTTATAATGCAGTATGCCTCATATCCCCTCACCTCCATGATTCTATAGTTAGAATGAAATATGCCTCATATCCCCTCACCTCCATGATTCTATAGTTAGAATGCCTCATATCCCCTCACCTCCATGATTCTATAGTTAGAATGCCCCATATCCCCCTCACCTCCATGATTCTATAGTTAGAATGCCTCATATCCCCCTCACCTTCATGATTCTATAGTTAGAATGCAATATGCCTCATATCCCCTCACCTCCATGATTCTATAGATAGAATGCAATATGCCTCATATCCCCTCACCTCCATGATTCTATAGTTAGATTGCCTCATATCCCCTCACCTCCATGATTCTACAGTTAGAATGCAATATGCCTCATATCCCCTCACCTCCATGATTCTATAGTTGGAATGCAATATGCCTCATATCCCCTCACCTCCATGATTCTATAGTTGGAATGCAATATGCCTCATATCCCCTCACCTCCATGATTCTATAGTTAGAATGCCTCATATCCCCTCACCTCCATGATTCTATAGTTAGAATGCCTCATATCCCCTCACCTCCATGATTCTATAGTTAGAATGCCTCATATCCCCCTCACCTCCATGATTCTATAGTTAGAATGCATATGCCTCATATCCCCTCACCTCCATGATTCTATAGTTAGAATGCAAATGCCTCATATCCCCTCACCTCCATGATTCTATAGTTAGAATGCCTCATATCCCCTCACCTCCATGATTCTATAGTTAGAATGCAATATGCCTCATATCCCCTCACCTCCATGATTCTATAGTTATGCCTCATATCCCCTCACCTCCATGATTCTATAGTTAGAATGCAATATGCCTCATATCCCCTCACCTCCATGATTCTATAGTTAGAATGCCTCATATCCCCTCACCTCCATGATTCTATAGTTAGAATGCCTCATATGCCTCCCTCACCTCCATGATTCTATAGTTAGAATGCAGTATGCCTCATATCCCCTCACCTCCATGATTCTATACCTCCATGAATGTTAAATATGCCTCATATCCCCTCACCTCCATGATTCTATAGTTAGAATGCCTCATATCCCCTCACCTCCATGATTCTATAGTTAGAATGCAATATGCCTCATATCCCCTCACCTCCATGATTCTATAGATAGAATGCAATATGCCTCATATCCCCTCACCTCCATGATTCTATAGTTAGAATGCCTCATATCCCCTCACCTCCATGATTCTACAGTTAGAATGCAATATATCCCTCCTCCATGATCTATAGTTGGAATGCCCTCACCTCCATGATTCTATAGTTGGAATGCAATATGCCTCATATCCCCTCACCTCCATGATTCTATAGTTAGAATGCAATATGCCTCAATATGCCTCATATCCCTCACCTCCATGATTCTATAGTTAGAATGCCTCATATCCCCTCACCTCCATGATTCTACAGTTAGAATGCAATATCCCTCATATCCCCTCACCTCCATGATTCTATAGTTGGAATGCAATATGCCTCATATCCCCTCACCTCCATGATTCTATAGTTGGAATGCAATATGCCTCATATCCCCTCACCTCCATGATTCTATAGTTAGAATGCCTCATATCCCCTCACCTCCATGATTCTACAGTTAGAATGCAATATGCCTCATATCCCCTCACCTCCATGATTCTATAGTTAGAATGAAATATGCCTCATATCCCCTCACCTCCATGATTCTATAGCTACAATGCCTCATATCCCCTCACCTCCATGATTCTAAAGTTATAATGCAGTATGCCTCATATCCCCTCACCTCCATGATTCTATAGTTAGAATGCCTCATATCCCCTCACCTCCATGATTCTATAGTTAGAATGCCTCATATCCCCTCACCTCCATGATTCTATAGTTAGAATGCCTCATATCCCCTCACCTCCATGATTCTATAGTTAGAATGCCCCATATCCCCCTCACCTTCATGATTCTATAGTTAGAATGCAATATGCCTCATATCCCCTCACCTCCATGATTCTATAGTTAGAATGCAATATGCCTCATATCCCCTCACCTCCATGATTCTATAGTTAGAATGCCTCATATCCCCTCACCTCCATGATTCTATAGTTAGAATGCCTCATATCCCCCTCACCTCCATGATTCTAAAGTTATAATGCAGTATGCCTCATATCCCCTCACCTCCATGATTCTATAGTTAGAATGAAATATGCCTCATATCCCCTCACCTCCATGATTCTATAGTTAGAATGCCTCATATCCCCTCACCTCCATGATTCTATAGTTAGAATGCCCCATATCCCCCTCACCTTCATGATTCTATAGTTAGAATGCAATATGCCTCATATCCCCTCACCTCCATGA
>NW_024609669.1:0-25000 GCF_018296145.1 Oncorhynchus tshawytscha
GCTCTGTCTTTGTGGTGCTTTTCCAGAGTACTTGTCCCCTCAGCTCCATTCTTCTTCTCCATTGTGTACCATGAATATTGTTAATGGTTAACCTTTAGTCATTAGATATGTTAAAGAAGAACAGTGTTCCAGTACTTGCTAGAGGCTGTATAGGATGTTTGATCAGGAAGTAGGGTTCTGTTGTTGTCTACATGCTCATATCTGTATTGTAGGAATGCATCCCGATGAAATTGAGTTTTTCAAAGATGGAGAGGAAAGATGGTAGCTGTGCCCCTTCTCTCTCTCTCAAGCACTCACTCACTCAATCACACACACAGGATTTGGGAACAACCTCATTGTTCTCTGCGGTATGACTTTTCAATCAATCTGAGTTCACTTTACAGCCAATTTCCCCATTTAGTAATATTCATTAATTTGGTTCATTATGATAACACATGTGCATGTGTGCGGCTCTCTTTTATTTTCAAGTTTCTACTCCGCTAGCCAGCACCTCGTCTTAATCGGTGTGCGTTTATTTTTCTTCTAACACACGTGCATGTACCTGATGATATTGCAGTGGTGTCGGTCTTTATATTGCATCTTAATGGAAACAAGAAGAGGACTGTGTTGCCTATTCGTTTCAGAGGCTTCATAAGAAGAAACACAAAAGCACATTTCCATGGCTCTTTTTGCGTTCTTTCACTATCAATGCAACCGCTAACAAATGATCACTTCCCTTGACCAGTCCAGTGTATACCACTCCACTCTGAATGTAGGTCTGTCAAGGATCCAATCTATTCACGGCACCATGGGGAAGCTCAATGCCAGAAGTCTGCAGCCGCCGGCTCAAGAGTTGAGAGGTCCAAGACATGGCCACCAGCCAAAGCGGAGGCACTCTTTTCAGGAAAATAAAAAGTCAGTCAAAGTGAACACTTATATAAGGGCAGTGAAATTCAAGAGGTTTGCTAGAGAAAAGGGCCAACGTCCATTAGAGTTAATATCCCAATGGAGAGGCAACCTTGGTGCCGAAGGGAACCACTGTTTTATAACAGAGGTTGTTTAAGGCCTTGCCAGAGGAGGCATTGAGTGTGTAGGCCTAAATGTAGGTGTGCCTGTGAGTGTGTGTTGGGTATCCCCATATATGGTTGCTCCGTATTGACAAGATCTGTATAGGAAAAAGTCAGCAGACAGGCAGGAAGCGGGGCCATAAATCATTTCCTGAATCTGCTAGGGTTTCCTGTGTTTTTATTAAAGCACATTGAGTCGAAAAAGCATCCACTTCCTCCACACCCTCTTTTCTCTCCCGGACATATCTGTCCGGCTACGGGAGAAGCTACGGGTGAAGCTACGGGTGAAGCTACGGAGAAGCTACGGGTGAAGCTACGGGAGAAGCTACGGGAGAAGCTACGGGAGAAGCTACGGTGAAGCTACGGAGAAGCTACGGGAGAAGCTACGGGAGAAGCTACGGGTGAAGCTACGGGAGAAGCTACGGGAGAAGCTACGGGTGAAGCTACGGGAGAAGCTACGGGTGAAGCTACGGGAGAAGCTACGGGAGAAGCTACGGAGAAGCTACGGGTGAAGCTACGGGTGAAGCTACGGGAGAAGCTACGGAGAAGCTACGGGAGAAGCTACGGGAGAAGCTACGGGTGAAGCTACGGGAGAAGCTACGGGAGAAGCTACGGGTGAAGCTACGGGAGTTGAGTGCTGGTGGCACCTGCAGAGCAGGTTAATAAGTAATAAACAGCAGACAACCTACGGAACATTGCTGCAGGATCATCTTCATTAGGCACCAAATGGAAGAAAACAGGCTGAAACTGAGAGGGACTACCTGGACTTGTCCAATGAGAAGAGCTCATTTTCTGCTGCAAAAGTGCTTCAACACATTTTCTGTTACGTGCCCTAATGATCCAGACGATTGACCTGGGCTTTAGAGATTCACCAGATCACATGCAGGGGGACAGTCAGGGGAGGGTGGGTTCAAAATAACTTGTTTTCATGACTCCATCTAATACAACAGGTGTAAATGGGTGGGGGTGAGAGATGGCAGTCTGACGTGTTACCAACTCAAGTTCAGCTCAACTCACAATTCCCCTAATGATTTACACTCTGCATTAGAAATTAGTCCAGAAGATTCTTGTCTATCTAGTCCTGCTCAGAGCCAGTCTCATCCTGTCTAGTCCTGCTCAGAGCCAGTCTCATCCTGTCTAGTGCTGCTCAGAACTAGTCTCATCCTGTCTAGTGCTGCTCAAAGCTAGTCTCATCCTGTCTAGTGCTGCTCAGAGCTAGTCTCATCCTGTCTAGTGCTGCTCAGAGCCAGTCTCATCCTGTCTAGTGCTGCTCAGAGCCAGTCTCATCCTGTCTAGTCCTGCTTAGAACCAGTCTCATCCTGTCTAGTGCTGCTCAGAGCCAGTCTCATCCTGTCTAGTCCTGCTCAGAGCCAGTCTCATCCTGTCTAGTCCTGCTTAGAACAAGTCTCATCCTGTCTAGTCCTGCTTAGAACCAGTCTCCTCCTGTCTAGTGCTGCTCAGAGCCAGTCTCATCCTGTCTAGTGCTGCTCAGAGCCAGTCTCATCCTGTCTAGTCCTGCTTAGAACCAGTCTCATCCTGTCTAGTGCTGCTCAGAGCCAGTCTCATCCTGTCTAGTCATGCTCAGAGCCAGTCTCATCCTGTCTAGTCCTGCTCAGAGTTTGGGTTTGAAAGTAACAGGGAACCTCCCTATAAGAGACTCAGCTGGATTGGACAGTGTATGACAAAGTTCAATATGCTACACTCCATGTTTAGAGCCTTAATCTGATGCCAGGTCTCACGATCTTTTGCCCCCTACTACAACATCAACAACATGGGACATTGGAAGGCTCTATTTTAGGATGTGATCTAGCAACTCATTAGAGAGACAGAGACTAGATCCAGAGACAAAGGACAGTTTTCCCATCCCAGTGTTTGTCCCCGTGTTGGTTCCAGTGCTTCCCGTAATTATCTCTTGGGGACAGACAATGAGGGACATGAGAGAGGTCACTAATTGGAATAATGTAGTTAGAGAGAGAGAGATTCTTCTACCCAAGGGAGATGGTCAGCATGTCTGTCTGTCTGTCAGCAGTTTGGGAGATCTCTGTTTCTCCCCATGCCTCCTCCTCCCTCTCAGTCTGCCCTGCCAAGGAATGCAGCCTCTATCATTGTGTCACGGTGCCCTTAGATGGCAGAGCTACAACAGCCCCTTCTAGAACACCTCATCTACCGAGCATCTCTGTTCACCAGCACTTCATCATTGGGTGGCATCGACAGCCAAGTCTGACACAGGATGTACTTGGAACAGGGATTACAGGGGATCTATATCTACATCCCAAATGACACCCTATCCCCTATACAGTGCACTACTTCTGACCAGGGCCCATACATGGGAGGATGGGAGTAGGAGGGTGGGGGTGGAAGAGGGAGTAGGAAGGTGGAAAAGGTAGTAGGAGGGTGGAAGAGGTAGTAGGAAGGTGGAAGAGGTAGTAGGAGGGTGGAAGAGGTAGTAGGAAGGTGGAAGAAGAGGAAGTAGGAAGGTGGAAGAAGAGGAAGTAGGAAGGTGGAAGAGGTCGTAGGAGGGTGGAAGAGGTAGTAGGAAGGTGGAAGAGGTAGTAGGAAGGTGGAAGAGGTAGTAGGAGGGTGGAATAGGTAGTAGGAGGGTGCGGGTAGAAGAGGTAGTAGGAGGGTGGAAGAGGTAGTAGGAGGGTGGAAGAGGGAGTCGGAGGGTGGAAGAGGGAGTCGGAGGGTGGAAGAGGGAGTCGGAGGGTTGAAGAGGGAGTAGTGGAGTAGGAGTGGAAGAGGAAATAGTGCTGGGTGTCAGCAACCGTCCTCCCAGACCTGACAGGTGGATTGTAGTCATCAGGGAGCAGAGAAACATTAGATTGATGATGTCTGTGGCTGTATGCCAGGGTTGGGGTCAATTCCATTTAAATTCCAGTCAATCCAGTCAATTTCAGTGTTCTTTATGAATTGACTGATGCATGCAGATTCACACATGCAGGTGATACAGGCACACATGCGGGTGATACAGGCACACATGCAGGTGATACAGACACACATGCAGGTGATACAGGCACACATGCAGGTGATACAGGCACACATGCAGGTGATACAGACACACATGCAGGTGATACAGACACACATGCAGGTGATACAGACACACATGCAGGTGATACAGGCACACATGCAGGTGATACAGGCACACATGCAGGTGATACAGACACACTTGCAGGTGATACAGACAGGTGATACAGACACACATGCAGGTGATACAGACACGTTGATACAGACAGTTGATACAGACAGGTGATACAGACACGTTGACACAGACAGGTGATACAGACAGGTGATACAGACAAGTTGATACAGACAGGTGATACAGACACGTGATACAGACAGGTGATACAGACACGTTGATACAGACACGTTGATACAGACACGTTGATACAGACAGGTAATACAGACAGGTGATACAGACAGGTAATACAGACAGGTGATACAGACAGGTTGATACAGACACGTTGATACAGACAGGTTGATACAGACACGTTGATACAGACAGGTGATACATACAGGTTGATACAGACACGTTGATACAGACAGGTGATACAGACAGGTAATACAGACAGGTGATACAGACAGGTTGATACAGACATCTTGATACAGACAGGTGATACAGACACACATGCAGATGATACAGACACGTTGATACAGACAGGTAATACAGACACGTTGATACAGACAGGTAATACAGACAGGTTGATTGTGGTACAAACCTTTTCCAGTGGGAAAGGTTCCTATGTGCAGACAATGTTTCACAGTCATAAGCTTAGATTGAGGGTTTTTCCACTGTCCTTGAGGGGACTGGTCTTTGCTTTGCTTTCCCACAGAAGCCCATGGTAATGTCATTGAAGTGTGTTGGAATAAGGTCAGGGGTCACCATAGGCTTTGTATAATGTACTTACCAACTTTTATCCCTTATTTCCAAAGCCTCTAGGGGGTACCGTCCCCTCTGAAATCAAAGGGTTAGGACACAAAGCCAACCCTGTGTATAAATGATCCTCCTCTACCAAAAGGATGTCCCAGGGAGACTGTATCAGGCCATTACATAAACAACATGTGGGAGAGATATTATCTGAGATATTACCTGGCTGTCAAAGGGTTGAATGTCTCAGTAGATGCATCACGCCTGGCCATGGTGTAACCCATATGTTTCAGAGGAGGCTGGTGGGGGGGAGTTATAGGAGGACTGGCTCATTGTAATGGCTGGAATGGAATTCATGGAACAGAGTCAAACATGTGGTTAATTTGTTTGACATCATTCTATTAATTCCATTCCAGCCATTACAATGAGCCAGTCCTCCTATAACTCCCCCCACCAGCCTCCTCTGATATGTGTACATGTTAGTATAAGTCCAGGATGCAGTCCAGAACGTGGAACATCCACGTTGCAGCGCGGTTGACATTTAAAGGTAATTTCCAATTGAGCTGACATCTGCAGCTTTTACTTTCAATGCGATCTCCGGGACCGCGGTAACATTGCATAGCCGAAAAGGGCAGATGGGATTATACTGGTACACTGTCCTACTGCACTGGAGCCTCTGGGTTTGGGGCCCAACGAGGAGCACGAAGATATAGTGAAAGACAGATCCAGAGAGGTGTAGTCTGACTGGACTACTTGGTTGTTTAACATTGATAGCTTGATCTCTAAGTTGTAAATAAATACCTGTGTGTAACTGGGTCTCAAGTGGTCTGCCTGATTAAACTTCTGGAAATACTCTAGTCTTACAGGCTAATTCATTCGTTACAGAGGCTCTGGGCTTCATTTGCAAAGGTTCAAAGAAACAATCCCTGTTTTAATGTGGATGTGAAAGAAAGTGATAGCCTGGATAGATTAGTGGATTTGACAGCTGAGCCTGGAGAGAAGACGTAGTCATTAATTATGCCTTGGTGGCAGCCACCCACCACAAATCACCATGCCAAGGTCGGACATCTATCCCTGTCTGTTTATTGGGGGCGGCAGGGTAGCCTAGTGGTTAGAGCGTTGGACTAGTAACCGGAAGGTTGTGAGTTCAAACCCCTGAGCTGACAAGGTACAAATCTGTCGTTCTGCCCGTGAACAGGCAATTAACCCTCTGTTCCCAGGCCATCATTGAAAATAAGAATGTGTTCTTAACTGACTTGCTTGGTTAAATAAAGGTAAAAATTAAAAAAATAAAAATAAAATTGCAGGCCACAATGAGAGGGAGGTGGGTATGTGTGTGCTCATGTGTGTGTAGGTGCGAGCATGTGTGTGTAGGTGCGAGCATGTGTGTGTGTGTGTGTGTGTGTGTGTGTGTGTGTGTGTGTGTGTGTGTGTGTGTGTGTGTGTGTGTGTGTGTGTGTGTGTGTGTGTGTAAACAAACATCTCGATGAGAGCCATCTGAGTAGGCAGGATCACCTCTTCAGCAGATCATTACCATTGGACTATTGGAATAGAAGCCTCCTTCCAGAGATGTGCTGACAGTATATTTCAGCACACTGACAGAATAAAATATCTAGATAGCTTGGCACAGTAAAAGCTAACCACAATGCTGTTGAAAGGGTATGGAGACATCTTAAGAGGCGTGCCAAATTCTGCCTCAGAAATATCTGACTTGCTGTAAGAGGGTGTAATGTCAATCAATCAATCAAATGTATTTTATAAAGCCCTTTTCAATCAGCAGTTGTCACACATTGCTGTACAGATGACCAGCCTGAATGCAGAGATGCAGAGACAGAAGCACAGTGTCTAGGAAAAACTCCTAAGAAGGCAGGAACCCAGGAAGGAACGTAGAGAGGGGAAAAAGAAAAAGCCATTTTAGGTCATGTTCATTAAGCACCATAATGAACAAAACTGACTGAAACAGGAAAGGACTACTTGGACTTGGAAAAGAAACACACTTTTTCATTTCAGTTGTAAAACTTTTAAAAACATATTCTGTTGCAAACCCTAAAGAACACAACTGGTCTTTGTGCTCTTGCTGTCTTCTTTAAAACTAGTCCAGTTGTGTTATATCAATTACATTGCTGCCTTCATTAGTCTTTCCATGACATAAACACCAGCACACCAACCACAGTTGAGTGTGTGAACGGCAGCGCGGGGCACTGTTTAGCATGGTGAACTGTGCACGGCAATGGAAGATACAGGAAGCCCTCCCGGGGAATTAGGAGGGATTTCTATGTGACACCCAGTGGCAACCAGCCTAAGAGGAGGGAAGGTGGGGGAGAGCTGGAGTGTCACAGCCAACAAGAATATCATTGGTCCAATTAGAGATGTGTACTGGTCACCAGAGATTGATAAGGGAGGGATGGAAGAGAGGAGAGGAGTGTGGTAGCTGGTAGAAACGTGACACAAGCATCAGGGTAAATACAGGATGTTCCAAATGTGTGTTGTTTACGAGGCAGTTTGGAACATTTTCCGGATTATTTTAGAATCGAGACGGTCCAAGAAGGTGAAATGTAATATCGTCTCATTGAGTATTATGTTGAGAAGGAGTAATGGAGGAGGATGATTAATGAGCAGAACAGCTGCACCTCCTCACCACTGCTGAATGAATAATGGGAAAGGGCTATACCAAATTTTCTGACATGCAAGCCGAGATTTTATTTCAGAATTGGTTAAAGTTGGGTTACGATTAGGGTTAGGGTTAAGGGTTAAATTGGGGCCAGTTTCAGATTTTGGCAAGTCAGTTTGCACATCAGAAAAATCTGTAAAGCCCTTCCCAAAACAGTGCCCTCATGATGCTTCTAGGTTTTACCTGGGGCTGGTCTAGTGCACATTACCCAGGAGACAGCGGTTGGATCCCCAGTCCCGCTGTTCCCCTTCTGTGCTGTCTATCCTCCTGAGACCAAGCTTTTCATTTGTTGTCCTCTGTAATGAACATTAGTTATTGGTCCGTATCTCTAAGACAATATGTGTTACTGCGTTAGGTCCTGTTGTCCCTTTGAGAGGACATTATGGACTTTTCAATGACATCACACATGTGGGCATGTCACCTTGATCATCTTTTCTTCCTCGTTCTTCAAAATGGCTACCATCGCAATTAGCACATTTTATGGTAAATTGGTGTCATTTTGTAAATATCCTTTTCCTGAGTTTAAAATTCAAATAGTTTCTAGTATGTAAATCTCAGGAATAGTTTGGTGAGTTCAGAGCAGTGGGATAATTTCTTCACGTGAAATAAGAGCTAAATAAGAGCATGTCATTCCAGACTTTTTTCACCTCAGTGATTCCTTTTAGCCTGGGAATCCAGGTGTGGGCACTGCAATCTTGGCAATGAAAACCAGCATGAATGTGGTTTTGCGACTCTCTTTTAGTGCAAATGGTTAACAGGGTGTGGTTATCCTAGTTTATGACCTCTGTAGTGGACATCAGGATGTGCTAACTGTATTTCTGACGTACTGTACACATCTGCTCTAATGTCCACCACAAGTGTTCGTACATTAAAATCAAATGAGCTTCAACGTTTGTCTTTGTGACATCTTTTTGTCAACCTGAACACTTCTGTGATGTCACAAATAAAAACATTCCAAAACGTTTTGTTAGTTTCATCTCACAAATAAAATCTATACAAATAACAAATACCTTCCAATACAGTCTACATAATTAGAGCACATCATTTGCTTCGCAGTTGCTATCAATGGAGGTGTTGAATGATGCTGTACGGCATAATGTCAAACAAAACACGCTCTCCTTCAGTTGTGGATGTAAATGTGGACATTCTGGATATGACTTATTCATTTGCAATTTTTGTTGCATCAGGCTTTGTTTCACTGACGTAGTAGTAGAAAAGGATTTTTGCCTCATTGCATAAATTAGTTTCCATTCGTGTCCTGCAGCCACACTGTCCTGTCCTATTGATCTAACAGTCATGTTGTGGTGCAAGGCTGCAGGCCCTGGGTTGTGCAAGTAGAGTACCAGCCTACACACTGAAACAACCAGGATGTTTAAGGCCAGGCTGGCAGCACGACCCAGACATACTAGGATTAAACAAGGCACCTCTATGACATGCCAGGGAGAAACACACCATGTGGTGGTGTCACTGGCGTTGGTTGTCACACATGGCGTGTTGTGGGTCGATGGGGCGCAGCGAGTTGTGGTGGTCACAGTGGTGGTGCTGCGGTGAGAACACCCCGACCTGATTCTCTTAAATAACCACATCACTGATACATAAGGCATCAACGGTGAAAGATTTCACAGTTTGGCTCGGTTCAAAAAGGGTACAATAGTGACTGGCTTAGCTTGGGTTTCTGCTGTTTCTCCCCCTCCCCCCACATTGATTTCTTTCTCTACATTTAAAAAACGATTTTCAACTAAATACAACATGTATCCTCCACAGTTTCTAATCTGTCATCGTCCACCTCCTGCTGAATGCTGCTGACGTTACAGTGAGGTCACTACATGACCGTATTCTAATCTGTCATCGTCCACCTCCTGCTGAATGCTGCTGCTGACGTTACAGTGAGGTCACTACATGACCGTATTCTAATCTGTCATCTACCACCTCCTGCTGAATGCTGCTGCTGACGTTACAGTGAGGTCACTACATGACTGTATTCTAATCTGTCATCTACCACCTCCTGCTGAATGCTGCTGCTGACGTTACAGTGAGGTCACTACATGACCGTATTCTAATCTGTCATCTACCACCTCCTGCTGAATGCTGCTGACGTTACAGTGAGGTCACTACATGACCGTATTCTAATCTGTCATCGTCCACCTCTTGCTGAATGCTGCTGCTGACGTTACAGTGAGGTCACTACATGACCGTATTCTAATCTGTCATCGTCCACCTCCTGCTGAATGCTGCTGCTGACGTTACAGTGAGGTCACTACATGACCGTATTCTAATCTGTCATCTACCACCTCCTGCTGAATGCTGCTGACGTTACAGTGAGGTCACTACATGACTGTATTCTAATCTGTCATCGTCCACCTCCTGCTGAATGCTGCTGACGTTACAGTGAGGTCACTACATGACCGTATTCTAATCTGTCATCGTCCACCTCCTGCTGAATGCTGCTGCTGACGTTACAGTGAGGTCACTACATGACCGTATTCTAATCTGTCATCGTCCACCTCCTGCTGAATGCTGCTGCTGACGTTACAGTGAGGTCACTACATGACTGTATTCTAATCTGTCATCGTCCACCTCCTGCTGAATGCTGCTGACGTTACAGTGAGGTCACTACATGACCGTATTCTAATCTGTCATCGTCCACCTCCTGCTGAATGCTGCTGCTGACGTTACAGTGAGGTCACTACATGACCGTATTCTAATCTGTCATCGTCCACCTCCTGCTGAATGCTGCTGCTGACGTTACAGTGAGGTCACTACATGACCGTATTCTAATCTGTCATCGTCCACCTCCTGCTGAATGCTGCTGCTGACGTTACAGTGAGGTCACTACATGACCGTATTCTAATCTGTCATCGCCCACCTCCTGCTGAATGCTGCTGCTGACGTTACAGTGAGGTCACTACATGACCGTATTCTAATCCGGCATCGCCCACCTCCTGCTGAATGCTACTGCTGACGTTACAGTGAGGTCACTACATGACCGTATTCTAATCTGTCATCGCCCACCTCCTGCTGAATGCTGCTGCTGACGTTACAGTGAGGTCACTACATGACTGTATTCTAATCTGTCATCTACCACCTCCTGCTGAATGCTGCTGCTGACGTTACAGTGAGGTCAGTACATGACCGTATTCTAATCTGTCATCGTCCACCTTCTGCTGAATGCTGCTGCTGACGTTACAGTGAGGTCACTACATGACCGTATTCTAATCTGTCATCGTCCACCTTCTGCTGAATGCTGCTGCTGACGTTACAGTGAGGTCACTACATGACCGTATTCTAATCTGTCATCGTCCACCTCCTGCTGAATGCTGCTGCTGACGTTACAGTGAGGTCACTACATGACCGTATTCTAATCTGTCATCGTCCACCTCCTGCTGAATGCTGCTGCTGACGTTACAGTGAGGTCACTACATGACCGTATTATAATCTGTCATCTACCACCTCCTGCTGAATGCTGCTGCTGACGTTACAGTGAGGTCACTACATGACTGTATTCTTTTCAATCATTGAGCTGCACTTGATTGACCTTGGAAAGAATTGAATCCGGACCGAGTTGACTTTGAATGCTATCTCAGAGACTGTGGTAATGTTGTTTAAATTGCCTTTAAATGGTGTGAAGCTGAAAAGTGGCGATCAGATTGAATCCTGGCCCTTTTTATAGTACAATGGAAACAGCTCAACATTTTGGAAATTAAACCAAATACTATTTGAATCCAGGTCTGCCTATGTCACCTGCTCCCAGATCTGTGTGCGCTGACCATAGGACGAGTTGGCTATACAGCACAAACAGGTCTGGGACCAGGCTACGGTCTGCCATCCCATATCCCACGTGTTTCCCATGGTGGGGTATACAGAGAGAGCTGGCTGATAGCAACAGTGCAAGGTATCACTCTCTGTAATACCTGACCCCGTCTGTCCCTGGGTGTTCTCCCCTCCTGGAGGAAAAAGGCATTTTACATTTAGAGCCCAGCTGTCCTAATGGAAACATCCATAGTCCCCAGCGACCCTGGGTGAATAGACACTGCACTGCACTCATCGAAACAGCCTCCATACAAGTCTGTGCCTGTTTGTGACCCAACAACAAGGAGCTAAAAAGGAGCCCCTTTGGAGATAGTAGTATAAATAAACATCTTTAATGCTCAGTTTACCATCTCTCTCCCTTTCTCCTTTCTCTCTCTAGCCCCCCTCTTTCCCTCTAACTCACTCCCTCTTCCTTTCTCTTGTTCTGTTTGGGGTCTGGACACAAGGCTTTGCGTGCATATGGGTCACTCTTGACGTAGCAGCAGGAGAGATTACCTGATATCAACAACCCCCCAGACACAACAGTCAAATGGTAATGCTACTTTGTTCTCAGAGAGTCACGACTGCAATAGCTGCTACATCTTATGACCCAATATGTGACTCCATAGCTGTGTTGGGGTTCGTTTCCTTGTTTCTTGTCAATCATTGGCTCATTGGTGAAATTAGCATTATGACAATATCTTTAAGTAAATCATTCAAAAACCTTTATTAATGCAATTGCAGACAGAAGTTGACAACAGGAACATAACAGACATGTTTCCGAGTAAGTTCTGCAAAATAGTCAAGGATCCAAGTTATTTTATTAAACCCAAAGTCCAGCCTTAGTGATGTCACTGCCTACATCATTACCTTCTACTCATGAGACCAAGCCCATGCATCCACAGCGACACAAACATAGAGTTTCAGTGTTATCTAGAAACTGAGCAGTAAATGTCCACTCCTCAATTTGATTTATAGTGGAATGTCTGAATAGTCTCTTATCTCTTACACTCTCTGGGGAGTTCTGTGTCTCTGCATCTCTTTTATCTTTTAGGCTCTTCTCACAGACACCCTGAACTCACACATTTCTCAGACACTTTCTTTATAAGAGGCAGAAACTAGAAAAGTACTGTGGAACAATATTACACCTCATAATATATATATATATATATATATATATATATATTGTTAATCTGTAGTCTAGGAACTATAAATGTAAGAAGGGAGGGGTCTTATAACCCCTCCCCTTCTATTAATACAACATAAGCATAATCAATAATACATCATTCATTTGGTACAGCCCCTATCATGGCCCCTAGGTGAACCCTTGACAGCTGCTACATCTTAGGACCCAATATGAGACTCCATAGCTGCTACATCTTATGACCCAATATGAGACTCCATAGTTGCTACATCTTATGACCCAATATGAGACTCCATAGCTGCTACATCTTATGACCCAATATGAGACTCCATAGTTGCTACATCTTATGACCCAATATGAGACTCCATAGTTGCTACATCTTATGACCCAATATGAGACTCAATAGTTGCTACATCTTATGACCCAATATGAGACTCCATAGCTGCTACATCTTATGACCCAATATGAGACTCCATAGCTGCTACATCTTATGACCCAATATGAGACTCCATAGTTGCTACATCTTATGACCCAATATGAGACTCAATAGTTGCTACATCTTATGACCCAATATGAGACTCCATAGCTGCTACATCTTATGACCCAATATGAGACTCCATAGTTGCTACATCTTATGACCCAATATGAGACTCCATAGTTGCTACATCTTATGACCCAATATGAGACTCAATAGTTGCTACATCTTATGACCCAATATGAGACTCCATAGCTGCTACATCTTATGACCCAATATGAGACTCCATAGCTGCTACATCTTATGACCCAATATGAGACTCCATAGTTGCTACAGCTTATGACCCAATATGAGACTCCATAGCTGCTACATCTTATGACCCAATATGAGACTCCATAGCTGCTACATCTTATGACACGTTACATGACTCAATAGACAGAAGTGTTTACTTTCCTGTGGTGGACAGTGATTGCCAGAGTTTGTGCTCAAGTGGTCCGAATGGATGGCAAAGGTAAATCAAGGAATGCAGAGGGAGGAGTGAGAGGAGAATGAAGGCAGGTGTAAATAACTGTTGAGTTGAGGAGGGAGAGGAGAATGAAGGCAGGTGTAAATAACTGTTGAGTTGAGGAGGAAGAGGAGAATGAAGGCAGGTGTAAATAACTGTTGAGTTGAGGAGGGAGAGGAGAATGAAGGCAGGTGTAAATAACTGTTGAGTTGAGGAGGGAGAGGAGAATGAAGGCAGGTGTAAATAACTGTTGAGTTGAGGAGGGAGAGGAGAATGAAGGCAGGTGTAAATAACTGTTGAGTTGAGGAGGAAAGGTGAATGAAGGCAGGTGTAAATAACTGTTGAGTTGAGGAGGGAGAGGAGAATGAAGGCTGGTATAAATAAAGGTTGAGCTGAGGAGGGAGAGGAGAATGAAGGCTGGTGTAAATAACTTGAGTTGAGGAGAATGAAAAGCCTGGTATAAATAACTGTTGAGTTGAGGAGAGGAGAGGAGAATGAAGGCTGGTGTAAATAACTGTTGAGTTGAGGAGGGAGAGGAGAATGAAGGCAGGTGTAAATAAGCGTTGAGTTGAGGAGGGAGAGGAGAATGAAGGCAGGTGTAAATAACTGTTGAGTTGCGGAGGGAGAGGAGAATGAAGGCATGTGTAAATAACTGTTGAGTTGAGGAGGGAGAGGAGAATGAAGGCAGGTGTAGATAAGCATTGAGTTGAGGAGGGAAAGGAGAACTTAGGCTGGTGTAAATAACTGTTGAGTTGAGGAGAATGAAAGGCTGGTGTAAATAACTGTTGAGTTGAGGAGAATGAAAGCAGGTATAAATAACTGTTGAGTTGAGGAGGAAGAGAACTAAGGCAGGAATAAGTAATATAACAGGAGGGTTATTGAGTTGTGCAGTGATGGAGGCAGCCAGGTGAGGTAAATATTGTGTGGGATTAGTGCCAGAAACTCTGTTCTGAAGACATGTTGAAGTATAGCTCTGTCTGTTCTGAAGACATGTTGAAGTATAGGTCTGTCTGTTGTGAAGACATATTGAAGTATAGCTCTGTCTGTTGTGAAGACATGTTGAAGTATAGCTCTGTCTGTTCTGAAGACATGTTGAAGTATAGCTCTGTCTGTTGTGAAGGCATGTTGAAGTATAGCTCTGTCTGTTGTGAAGACATGTTGAAGTATAGCTCTGTCTGTTGTGAAGACATGTTGAAGTATAGCTCTGACTGTTGTGAAGGCATGTTGAAGTATAGCTCTGTCTGTTCTGAAGACATGTTGAAGTATAGCTCTGTCTGTTCTGAAGACATATTGAAGTATAGCTCTGTCTGTTGTGAAGACATGTTGAAGTATAGCTTTGTCTGTTGTGAAGACATGTTGAAGTATAGCTCTGTCTGTTGTGAAGACATGTTGAAGTGTAGCTCTGTCTGTTCTGAAGACATGTTGAAGTATAGCTCTGTCTGTTGTGAAGACATGTTGAAGTATAGCTCTGTCTGTTCTGAAGACATGTTGAAGTATAGCTCTGTCTGTTGTGAAGACATGTTGAAGTATAGCTCTGTCTGTTCTGAAGACATGTTGAAGTATAGCTCTGTCTGTTCTGAAGGCATGTTGAAGTATAGCTCTGTCTGTTGTGAAGACATGTTGAAGTATAGCTCTGTCTGTTGTGAAGACATGTTGAAGTGTAGCTCTGTCTGTTCTGAAGACATGTTGAAGTAGCTCTGTCTGTTCTGAAGACATGTTGAAGTATAGCTCTGTCTGTTCTGAAGACATGTTGAAGTATAGCTCTGTCTGTTGTGAAGACATGTTGAAGTATAGCTCTGTCTGTTGTGAAGACATGTTGTAGCTCTGTCTGTTCTGAAGACATGTTGAAGTATAGCTCTGTCTGTTCTGAAGACATGTTGAAGTATAGCTCTGTCTGTTGTGAAGACATGTTGAAGTATAGCTCTGTCTGTTCTGAAGACATGTTGAAGTATAGCTCTGTCTGTTCTGAAGGCATGTTGAAGTATAGCTCTGACTGTTGTGAAGACATGTTGAAGTGTAGCTCTGTCTGTTCTGAAGACATGTTGAAGTATAGCTCTGTCTGTTCTGAAGACATGTGGAAGTATAGCTCTGTCTGTTCTGAAGACATGTTGAAGTATAGCTCTGTCTGTTGTGAAGACATGTTAAAGTATAGCTCTGTCTGTTCTGAAGACATGTTGAAGTATAGCTCTGTCTGTTCTGAAGACATGTTGAAGTATAGCTCTGTCTGTTCTGAAGACATGTGGAAGTATAGCTCTGTCTGTTGTGAAGACATGTTGAAGTATAGTTCTGTCTGTTGTGAAGACATGTTGAAGTGTAGCTCTGTCTGTTGTGAAGACATGTTGAAGTATAGCTCTGTCTGTTCTGAAGGCATGTTGAAGTATAGCTCTGTCTGTTCTGAAGACATGTTGAAGTATAGCTCTGTCTGTTGTGAAGACATGTTGAAGTATAGCTCTGACTGTTGTGAAGGTATAGCTCTGACTGTTGTCATATTTCTAACACCAGATAATATTGAAATCTAGGTTTAGATTCATTTGCATCGCCCTTTGTCAGCTATGCACCTTTTGAAAGCAATTTTCACACACTTGTGGAGACCGTACACACTGCATATGTCGGCTAAATCGGAAATGACCTTTAAATGTCAAGCGCTTATACCGCGGATCTACTGCTGTTCGGACTGAATCCCGGCCCTAGTCTACCATTGGTAAAATAACACAATTCATACAAATAATCCAGGCTTCAGTTCTGCGAAAGGAAAGCATGTGCTGCTTGTCTTTGAAAGCAATCTCTCCCAAGTGTGACAGTGACAGAGGTCTCCCAGACCAGTGTTTCCCAACCATGGTCCTTGAGTACCATAAACAGTACCTCCAACAGTACCTCCTCCAGTACCCCCAACAGTACCCCCAACAGTACCTCCAACAGTACCTCCTCCAGTACCCCCAACAGTACCTCCTCCCAGTACCTCCAACAGTACCTCCAACAGTACCTCCTCCCAGTACCTCCAACAGTACCTCCAACAGTACCCCCAACAGTACCTCCAACAGTCTCCCAACAGTACCTCCAACAGTACCTCCAACAGTACCCCAACAGTACCCCCAACACTACCTCCAACAGTACCTCCAACAGTACCTCCAACCTTACCTCCTCCAGTATCTCCTCCAGTACCTCCAACAGTACCTCCTCCAGTATCTCCTCCAGTACCTCCAACAGTACCTCCAACAGTACCTCCTCCAGTAGCTCCTCCAGTACCTCCAACAGTACCTCCAACAGTACCTCCTCCAGTATCTCCTCCAATACCTCCAACAGTACCTCCAACAGTACCTCCAACAGTATCCCCAACAGTACCCCAACAGTACCTCCAACACTAACACCCAACAGTACCTCCAACAGTACCTCCTCCAATACCTCCAACAGTACCTCCAACAGTACCTCCAACAGTATCCCCAACAGTACCTCCAACACTAACACCCAACAGTACCTCCAACAGTACCTCCAACAGTACCTCCAACAGTACCCCCAACAGTACCCCCAACAGTACAGTACCCCCAACCGTACCTCCAACAGTACCTCCAACAGTACCCCCAACAGTACTTCCAACAGTACCTCCAACAGTACCCCCAACAGTACCTCCAACAGTACCTCCAACAGTACCTCCAACAGTACCTCCAACAGTACCCCAACAGTACCTTCCAACAGTACCTCCAACAGTACCCCACAACAGTACCTCCAACAGTACCTCCAACAGTACCCCAACAGTACCTCCAACAGTACCCCAACAGTACCTCCAACAGTACCCCAACAGTACCTCCAACAGTACCTCCAACAGTACCCCCCAACAGTACCTACCCCTCCAGTACCCCCAACAGTACCTCCAACAGTACCTCCAACAGTACCTCCAACAGTACCCCCAACAGTACCTCCAACAGTACCCCCAACAGTACCTCCAACAGTGCCCCCGACAGTACCCCAACAGTACCTCCAACAGTACCTCCAACAGTACCCCAACAGTACCCCCAACAGTACCTCCAACAGTACCCCCAACAGTACCTCCAACAGTACCTCCAACAGTACCTCCAACAGTACCCCCAACAGTACCCCCAACAGTGCCCCCAACAGTACCTCCTCCAGTACCTCCAACAGTACCTCCAACAGTACCCCAACAGTACCCCCAACAGTACCCCCAACAGTACCTCCAACAGTACCTCCAACAGTACCCCCAACAGTACCTCCAACAGTACCTCCAACAGTACCTCCAACAGTACCTCCAACAGTGCCCCCAACAGTACCTCCTCCAGTACCTCCAACAGTACCTTCAACAGTACCTCCAACAGTACCCCCAACAGTACCTCTAACAGTACCTCCAACAGTACCCCCAACAGTACCTCCAACAGTGCCCCCAACAGTACCTCCAACAGTACCTCCAACAGTACCTCCAACAGTACCCCCAACAGTACCTCCAACAGTACCTCCTCCAGTACCTCCAACAGTACCTCCAACAGTACCCCCAACAGTACCTCCAACAGTACCCCCAACAGTACCTCCAACAGTACCCCCAACAGTACCCCCAACAGTACCTCCAACAGTGCCCCCAACAGTACCTCCAACAGTACCTCCAACAGTACCTCCAACAGTACCTCCAACAGTACCTCCAACAGTACCCCCAACAGTACCTCCAACAGTACCTCCAACAGTACCTCCAACAGTACCTCCAACAGTACCCCAACAGTACCCCCAACAGTACCTCCAACAGTACCCCCAACAGTACCTCCAACAGAACACATTTTTATTGTAACCCTGGACAAGCACACCTGATTCAACTTTTCAACTAATCATCAAGCCCTCAATGAGTTGAATGAGGTGGGTTTGTCAAGGGATACAACGAAATTGTGTACTGTTGGGGGTCCCTGGAAGACCGGGGTTGGGAACCACTGTCCCAGACCAATGCCTGAATCAGAGAGGGAGTACTTGATGTGTACTATACATGACGTACCTTCTCATCTTTATGTAGACTCAACATGTCTACCACTGAGCAAGTCAGGGGGAGGATGATCCAATCACTATATCACAATCAATACCACACTGATGTATTTGTTAATGTGCGTCATGTTAATGTGTTTATGTGTGTCATGTTAATGTTTTAATGTGTTAATGTGCGTCATGTTGTGTTAATGTGTTAACCTCTCATGGATCGGCCCCTTTTTTCCAGTTTTCTAACTGCTTGTAGCTCAGGCCCTGAAGCAAGGATATGCATATTTTTGGTACCATTTGAAAGGAAACACTTTGTGAAGTTTGTGGAAATGTGAAAGGAATGCAGGAGAATGTAACATATTAGATCTGGTAAAAGATCATTCAAAGAAAAAAACAACCCTTTTTGTATTTTTTTTGTACCATCATCTTTGAAATGCAAGAGAAAGGACATAATGTATTATTCCAGCCCAGGTGCAATTTAGATTGCAATTTGGCCACTAGATGGCAGCAGTGTATGTGCAAAGTTTTAGACTGATCCAATGAACCATTGTAACTGTTCAAAAAGTTTTATCAAGACTGCCCAAATGTGCCTAATTTGTTTATTAATAACTTTAAGTTCAAAACTGTGCATTCTCCTCAAACAATAGCATGGGATTATTTCATTGTAATAGCTACTGTAAATTGGACAGTGCAGTTAGATTAACAAGAATTTAAGCTTTCTGCCAAAATCAGATATGTCTTTGTCCTGGGCAATGTTTTTATTACTTACAACCATATGCTAATCGCATTAGACTACATTAGCTCAACCGTCCCGCAGGGACCTGAAGAAATGTTCATGTGCGTTGTGTTAATGTGTTAATGTGTTAATGTTAATGTGTTAATGTGTTAATGTGCTAATGGGTTAATGTGTTAATGTTAATGTGTTAATGTTAATGTGTTAATGTTAATGTGTTAATGTTAATGTGTGTCATGTTAATGTATTAATGTGTATCATAATAATGTGTTAATATGTGAACGTGTTAATGTGTTAATATTTTAATGGGTTACTGGGTTAATGTGTGTCATGTTAATGCATCATGTTAATGTGTTAATATATTAATATTTTAATGGGTTAATGGGTTAATGTGTGTCATGTTAATGCATCATGTTAATGTGTTAATATTTTAATGGGTTACTGGGTTAATGTGTGTCATGTTAATGCATCATGTTAATGTGTTAATATATTAATATTTTAAT
Source organism: Oncorhynchus tshawytscha (assembly GCF_018296145.1). Taxonomy (NCBI): domain Eukaryota; kingdom Metazoa; phylum Chordata; class Actinopteri; order Salmoniformes; family Salmonidae; genus Oncorhynchus; species Oncorhynchus tshawytscha. Next base: position 19,697 of record NW_024609669.1, read on the forward strand.
GGGTTAATGGGTTAATGTGTGTCATGTTAATGCATCATGTTAATGTGTTAATATTTTAATGGGTTACTGGGTTAATGTGTTGCATGTTAATGCATCATGTTAATGTGTTAATATATTAATATTTTAATGGGTTAATGGGTTAATGTGTGTCATGTTAATGCATCATGTTAATGTGTTAATATATTAATATTTTAATGGGTTAATGGGTTAATGTTGTCATGTTAATGCATCATGTTAATGTGTTAATATTTTAATATTTTAATGGGTTAATGGGTTAATGTGTGTCATGTTAATGCATCATGTTAATGTGTTAATATATTAATATTTTAATGGGTTAATGTGTGTCATGTTAATGCATCATGTTAATGTGTTAATATGTTAATATTTTAATGGGTTAATGGGTTAATGTGTGTCATGTTAATGCATCATGTTAATGTGTTAATATTTTAATGGGTTACTGGGTTAATGTGTTGCATGTTAATGCATCATGTTAATGTGTTAATATTTTAATGGGTTATTGGGTTAATGTGTGTCATGTTAATGCATCATGTTAATGTGTTAATGTTAATATTTTAATGGGTTAATGGGTTAATGTGTGTCATGTTAATGTATTAATGTTGATGTGTTAATGTTAATTTTTTTATGTGTGTCATGTTAATGTGTTCATGTGTTAATGTTAGTGTTAATGTGTCATGTTAATGTTTTAATGTTAATGTTTTAATGTGCTAATGTGTTAATATGTTAATGTGTTAATGTGTTAATGTGTTAATGTGTTAATGTGTTAATGTGTTAATGTGTTAATGTGCTAATGTGTTAATCTTTTAATGTTAATGTGTTAATATGTTAATGTGTTAATATGTTAATGTGTTAATGTGTTAATGTGTTAATGTGTTAATGTGTTAATGTGTCATGTTAATGTGTTAATGTGTTAATGTGTTAATGTGTTACATGTTAATGTGTTAATGTGTGTCATGTTAATGTGTTAATGTGTTAATGTGTTAATGTGTGTAATGTTAATGTGTTAATGTGTTAATGTGTGTAATGTTAATATGTTAATGTGTTAATGTGTTAATGTGTGTAATGTTAATGTTAATGTGTTAATGTGTTAATGTGTTAATGTGTTAATGTGTGTCATGTTAATGTGTTAATGTGTTAATGTGTTAATGTGTTAATGTCATGTTAATGTGTTAATATTTAATGTTAATGTGTGTCATGTTAATGTGTTAATATTTTAATGTTAATGTGTGTCATGTTAATGTGTTAATATTTTAATGTTAATGTGTTAATGTGTTAATGTGTTAATGTGTTAATGTCATGTTAATGTGTTAATGTGTGTCATGTTAATGTGTTAATGTGTTAATGTGTTAATGTGTTAATATTTTAATGTTAATGTGTTAATGTTAATGTTAATGTGTTAATATGTTAATGTGTTAATGTGTTAATGTGTGAATGTGTTAATGTGTGAATGTGTTAATGTGTGAATGTGTTAATGTGTTAATGTGTTAATATTTTAATGTTAATGTGTTAATGTGTTATGTGTTAATATTTTAATGTTAATGTGTTAATGTGTTATGTTAATGTGTTAATATTTAATGTGTTAATGTGTGTCATGTTAATGTGTTAATGTGTTAATGTGTCATGTTAATGTGTTAATGTGTTAATGTGTTAATGTGTTAATGTGTTAATGTGTGTTATGTTAATGTGTTAATGTGTCATGTTAATGTGTTAATATGTTAATGTGTTAATGTGTTAATGTGTTAATGTGTTAATGTGTTAATGTGTTAATGTGTTAATGTGTTAATATTTTAATGTTAATGTGTTAATGTGTTAATGTGTGTCATGTTAATGTGTTAATGTGTGAATGTGTTAATATGTTAATGTGTTAATGTGTGTCATGTTAATGTGTTAATGTGTTAATGTGTTAATATTTTAATGTGTTAATGTGTTAATGTGTTAATATGTTAATGTTAATGTGTTAATATGTTAATGTGTTAACTTCTCTAGGGTAGGGGGTAGCATTGGGAATTTTGGATGAAAAGCGTTCCCAAATGAAACTGCCTGCTACTAGCCATAAAAGCTAGATTTCCTCCCAAGTCCATGAATCCTGAACACACTGCTCCTCCTTACCACGCTGCTTGGTCCGTCTGTGGTGGGAAGTTCTGTCACGGCCGTTGAATGAAGAAGACCAAGGTGCAGCGTGGTGAGTGTAAATATTCCTTTATTTATATGACGCTGACAAAAATAATAAACAATCCAAAAACCTGTGAAGCTAAAGGCTATCATGCCAAAAAACAAAGACAGGTGGGAAAAAGGGCTACCTAAGTATGGTTCTCAATCAGAGACAATGATAGACTGCTGTCTCTGATTGAGAACCCTACCCGGCCAAAACATAGAAATACAAATAATAGAACTAAAGAACATAGAATACCCACCCCAAATCACTCCCTGACCAAACCAAATAGAGACATAAAACGGCTCTCTAAGGTCAGGGCGTGACAAAGTGCAGGGCGCCAAATTCAAAACAACAAAAATCTCATAATTAAAATTTCTCAAGCATACAAGTATTTTACACCATTTTAAAGATAAAATTCTCGTTAATCCAGCCAAAGTGTCTGATTTCAAAAAGGCTTTACAGCGAAAGCACCACAAACGATTATGTTAGGTCACAAAAAGCACAAATAGAGATCAAATTAATCACTGACCTTTGATGATCGTCATCAGATGACACTCATAGGACTTCATGTTACACAATACATGTATGTTTTGTTCGATAAAGTGTATATTTATATTTAAAAAAATCTCATTTTACATTGGCGCGTTATGTTCAGTAATTCTAAAACATCAGATGATTTTTCTACTGTGTTATTGACTTGTTAATTGTTTATTCCATGTGTAACTCTGTGTTGTCTGTTCACACTGCTATGCTTTATCTTGGCCAGGTCGCAGTTGCAAATGAGAACTTGTTCTCAACTAGCCTACCTGGTTAAATAAAGGTTAAATAAAAAATAAATAAAAAATAAAAAACATCAATTTACAGAAATACTCATCATAAATGTTGATGAAAATACAAGTGTTATACAAGGAATTAGATATATACTTCTCCTTAATGTAACTGCTGTGTCAGATTTCAAAAAACCTTATGGAAAAAGCAAACCATGCAATAATCTGAGTACAGCGTTCAGACAACAAAGCAGACCAAAATATATTATGTTAATGTGTTATTGTGCATCATGTTAATTTGTTAATGTGCGTTATGTTAATGTATTTATGTGTTAATGTGTTAACTTCTTGCGTCGAGCCATCCCGGATCCGGGATCGTGAATACAGCCTCAAGCTCATTACCATAACGCAACGTTAACTATTCATGAAAATCTCAAATGAAATGAAATTAATATGCTAGCTCTCAAGTTTAGCCTTTTGTTAACAACACTGTCATCTCAGATTTTTAAAATATGCTTCTCAACCATAGCAAAACAAGCATTTGTGTAACAGCTAGCGCAGCTAGCGTAGCATTTAACATTAGCAGGCAACATTTTCACAAAAAACAGAAAATCATTCAAATAAAATCATTACCTTTGAAGAACTTCAGATGTTTTCAATGAGGAGACTCTTAGTTAGATAGCAAATGCTCAGTTTTTCCTGAAAGATTATTTGTTTAGGAGAAATCGCTCCGTTTGGTGCGTCACGTTTAGCTACAAAAAAAACCTGTATCCAGGAGTGTAATTATCCCCGCAGCTCATTAGCATAACACAACGTTAACTATTTATGAAAATCGCAAATGAAATGAAATTAATATGCTAGCTTTCAAGCTTAGCCTTTTGTTAACAACACTGTCATCTCAGATTTTCAAAATATGCTTCTCAACCATTGCAAAATAAGCATTTGTGTAACAGCTAGCGCGGCTAGCGTAGCATTTAGCGTTAGCATCAGCAGACAACATTTTCACAAAAACCAGAAAATCATTCAAATAAAATCATTACCTTTGAAGAACTTCAGATGTTTTCAATGAGGAGACTCTCAGTTAGATAGCAAATGCTCAGTTTTTCCTGAAAGATTATTTGTTTAGGAGAAATTGCTCCGTTTGGTGCGTCACGTTTGGCTACCAAAAAAAAACGAAAATTCAGTCTTCAAAACGCCAAACCTTTTTCCAAATTAACTCCATAATATCGACTGAAACATGGTAAACATTGTTTAGAATCAAAACTCAAGGTGTTTTTCACATATCTCTTCATGATATATCGTTCGTTGAAAGCCTCCTCTCTCCTCTCAATCACTGGATGACTGCGTGCAGCTTGTAGATTACGCACCAAGTTAGACAAAGGACACCGGGCGGACACCTGGTAAATGTAGTCTCTTATGGCCAATCTTCCAATGATATGCCTACAAATAGGTCACAATGCTGCAGACACCTTGGAGAAACGATAGAAAGGGCAGGCTCATTCCCGGCGCATTCACAGCCATATAAGGAGACAATGGGAAACAGAGCTTCAAAAATTCTGCCCATTTCCTGGTTGAAGTTTAATCTTGGTTTCGCCTGTAGCATGAGTTCTGTGGCACTCACAGATAATATCTTTGCAGTTTTGGAAACCTTAGAGTGTTTTCTTTCCAAAGCTGCCAATTATATGCATAGTCGAGCATCTTTTCGTGACAAAATATTGCGCTTAAAACGGGCACGTTTTTTTTTATCCATAAATTAAAAAGCGCCCCCTATATCCAAGAAGTTAATGGGCGTCAATGTGCATCATGTTTGATTTTTAAAGACACTGTGGTTTACTGGCATATTGTTTATGTCAAATTTTGGCCTGAATGTTGGCTGTATGGTTCATATGCGAGTCCATTTCTTATCCCAATTCAAACATATGATTTTGCTCATTGGTGTGGGGAGATGTGTCCCTTTCTGTCCAATTAGGTCATATCTGGACCAGTCCAGTTTGGCAACTCCAAGATGCTAATGTAGCAGAAAGCCTGTTTAAATGGACAGGTCCTCAGACTGCATGCCTTGTGTGTGTTGTAAGTGAATGGTAGTCAACATCAAGAGATCAGCAGAGCATTGATTACCTGAGACCTGCCTGCTGTAACACTAACCCTTCTCTTTTCTCCAAGGACTTCCTGACATGAAGGCCTTCTCCGGTTGCCTGTCCCAGAGAGGAAGAGGCGAAGCGAGAGGGATAACTGGGAGCCAAAATCTGTCTTCTCCAGCAGGTGGCATTTAAAACATTTAAAAAAGGTTTTAAACATGTATTGCTATATGTGGCTTGATGGAATGAATAGAAGTTTCGTAATGATTAGGCTGTTACGAGTGTA